>NC_061070.1:1274119-1309061 GCF_021917145.1 Hypomesus transpacificus | reverse complement strand
GAGTGTTAGTGTGTATAGAGAGTGTTGGTGTGTGTAGTGTTAGTGTGTACAGAGAGTGTGTGTAGTGTTAGTGTGTATAGAGAGTGTTGGTGTGTGTAGAGTGTGTTAGTGTGTATAGAGAGTGTGGGTGTGTGTAGTGTTAGTGTGTATAGAGAGTGTTAGTGTGTGTATAGAGTGTTAGTGTGTATAGAGAGTGTTGGTGTGTGTAGAGTGTGTTATTGTGTGTAGAGAGTGTTAGTGTGTATAGAGAGTGTGAGTGTGTTAGTGTGTATAGAGAGTGTTGGTGTGTGTAGAGTGTGTTAGTGTGTATAGAGAGTGTTGGTGTGTGTAGTGTTAGTGTGTATAGAGAGTGTTAGTGTGTGTATAGAGTGTTAGTGTGTATAGAGAGTGTTGGTGTGTGTAGAGTGTGTTAGTGTGTATAGAGAGTGTTGGTGTGTGTAGTGTTAGTGTGTATAGAGAGTGTTAGTGTGTGTATAGAGTGTTAGTGTGTATAGAGAGTGTTGGTGTGTGTAGTGTTAGTGTGTATAGAGAGTGTTAGTGTGTGTATAGAGTGTTAGTGTGTGTAGAGTGTGTTATTGTGTGTAGAGAGTGTTAGTGTGTGTATAGAGTGTTAGTGTGTATAGAGAGTGTTAGTGTGTGTAGAGTGTGTTATTGTGTGTAGAGAGTGTTAGTGTGTATAGAGAGTGTTAGTGTGTGTAGAGAGTGTCGGTGTGTGTAGAGAGTGTTAGTGTGTATAGATAGTGTTAGTATGTGTTAGTGTGTGTAGAGTGTGTTATTGTGTATAGAGAGTGTTGGTGTGTGTAGTGTTAGTGTGTATAGAGAGTGTTAGTGTGTGTAGAGTGTGTTATTGTGTGTAGAAAGTGTTAGTGTGTATAGAGAGTGTTACTGTGTGTAGAGTGTGTTAATTTGTATAGAGAGTGTTGGTGTGTGTAGAGAGTGTTAGTGTGTATAGAGAGTGTTAGTGTGTGTTAGTGTGTGTAGAGTGTGTTAGTGTGTATAGAGAGTGTTGGTGTGTGTAGCGTGTGTTATTGTGTGTAGAGAGTGTTAGTGTGTATAGAGAGTGTTAGTGTGTGTTAGTGTGTATAGTGTCAGTGTGTAGAGAGTGTTAGTGTGTAGAGAGTGTTAGAGTGTATAGTGTAGTAACAATAACTGCCTCAGGTAGTAACAGTAATTGCAGAGGGAATAACTGCCTAAGGTAGTAACAGTAATTGCCCCAGGTAATAGCTGCCCACGGTCGTAACTGACCCTGGAAGTAACGCTAGTCTCCAAGTAGGATTGTTTGCCTGCTCACGGCTCAGCTCTTGTGAACAAACCATCTCTCCTCTATTCCTAACCCTAACATTCTCTCCCCTAACCCCAACCATCTCTCCTATAACTGTAAGGCTGCTATTTCTGTGATCAGGTCACAACGGGTGCCAGATTGACCCATCCATCCTTCCTCACACAGGCCCTGGCAGGCTGGGGTGAGCTGGGGGTCTGGGGGGGTCTGGGGACTGGAGGGGGGTCGGGGAGGCTAGTGTTGGGCTAGGGGGCCTGAATGGGGCTGGAGGGGGGCTGATGTAGGCTGGAAGGAGTGCTGGAGGGGGGATGGGGTAGGTTGGAGGGGGTGCTGGAGGGGGGCTGTTGTAGGTTAGAGGGGGTGCTGGAGGGGGGCGGAGGTAGGTTGGAGGGGGTGCTGGAGGGGGGCGGAGGTAGGTTAGAGGGGGTGCTGGAGGGGGGCGGAGGTAGGTTGGAGGGGCTGCTGGGTGGGCCTGGAGGGGATGCTGGAGGGCATGCTGGAGGGGATGCTGGAGGGGGATGAGGTAGGTTGGAGGGGGTGCTGGGTGGGGCTGGAGGGGCGCTGAGGTAGGTTGGAGGGGGTGCTGGGTGGGGCTGGAGGGGGTGCTGGGTGGGGCTGGAGGGGAGCTGAGGTAGGTTGGAGGGGGTGCTGGGTGGGGCTGGAGGGGAGCTGAGGTAGGTTGGAGGGGGTGCTGGGTGGGGCTGGAGGGGGTGCTGGGTGGGCCTGGAGGGGAGCTGAGGTAGGTTGGAGGGGGTGCTGGGTGGGGCTGGAGGGGAGCTGAGGTAGGTTGGAGGGGGTGCTGGGTGGGGCTGGAGGGAGTGCTGGGTGGGGCTGGAGGGGAGCTGAGGTAGCTTGGAGGGGGTGCTGGGTGGGGCTGGAAGGGGTGCTGGGTGGGCCTGGAGGGGAGCTGAGGTAGGTTGGAGGGGGTGCTGGAGGGTTGCCAGGGGAAGCAATTTATCCATCCTCACACTGGTCTGAAAGGGTTAGGAGTACTTGTAGTAGTAGGAGCAGCAGAAGTAGTAGGTGAAGTGGTAGCAGTAGTAGTAGTACTTGTAGTAGTATTAGTATTAGTGGTAGTAGTAGTAGTGGTGTCAGTAGTGGTATTAATTCTAAAGAGAGAGCTTTACAAAAAGTGCATAGGTCAATGATCATAAACAAGATAGCCCCAAAAACATTGCGGGTAGCCAAAACATGAGCATACATTGTGATAAGCAAATAAGTGCCAATGGGAAGAAACAAGAACATGCAGTTAAACAAATTACAAATTAAACAACATGAACCTCAAAAGTGCAAGAGTGTACCTGTAGGAAAGCAAGCAACAATAATATAATTTACAGCGAGTACAAGTAGTTAAATCAGTTACAACTAACCAACAAGTGCAACAAGTCCCTCAATAAGTGTCATTGTGTTCCTGGAGGAAATAAACTAACATCGGACCCAACAAATCTTTATTAACTACCGTTGTACTCTACGGAACAAGTGCATCTTTAGCCTTTTCTTGAAGGTGGGGAGACAGTCAGTGTCTCTGATGGAGGTGGGGCCTCAGGTAGTAACAGTAATTGCAGAGGGAATAACTGCCTAAGGTAGTAACAGTAATTGCCCCAAGTAATATTTGCCCACGGTCGTAACTGACCCTGGAAGTAACGCTAGTCTCCAAGTAGGATTGTTTGCCTGCTCACGGCTCAGCTCTTGTGAACAAACCATCTCTCCTCTATTCCTAACCCTAACATTCTCTCCCCTAACCCCAACCATCTCTCCTATAACTGTAAGGCTGCTATTTCTGTGATCAGGTCACAACGGGTGCCAGATTGACCCATCCATCCTTCCTCACACAGGCCCTGGCAGGCTGGGGTGAGCTGGGGGTCTGGGGGGGTCTGGGGACTGGAGGGGGGTCGGGGAGGCTAGTGTTGGGCTAGGGGGCCTGAATGGGGCTGGAGGGGGGCTGATGTAGGCTGGAAGGAGTGCTGGAGGGGGGATGGGGTAGGTTGGAGGGGGTGCTGGAGGGGGGCTGTTGTAGGTTAGAGGGGGTGCTGGAGGGGGGCGGAGGTAGGTTGGAGGGGGTGCTGGAGGGGGGCGGAGGTAGGTTAGAGGGGGTGCTGGAGGGGGGCGGAGGTAGGTTGGAGGGGCTGCTGGGTGGGCCTGGAGGGGATGCTGGAGGGCATGCTGGAGGGGATGCTGGAGGGGGATGAGGTAGGTTGGAGGGGGTGCTGGGTGGGGCTGGAGGGGCGCTGAGGTAGGTTGGAGGGGGTGCTGGGTGGGGCTGGAGGGGGTGCTGGGTGGGCCTGGAGGGGAGCTGAGGTAGGTTGGAGGGGGTGCTGGGTGGGGCTGGAGGGGAGCTGAGGTAGGTTGGAGGGGGTGCTGGGTGGGGCTGGAGGGAGTGCTGGGTGGGGCTGGAGGGGAGCTGAGGTAGCTTGGAGGGGGTGCTGGTTGGGGCTGGAAGGGGTGCTGGGTGGGCCTGGAGGGGAGCTGAGGTAGGTTGGAGGGGGTGCTGGAGGGTTGCCAGGGGAAGCAATTTATCCATCCTCACACTGGTCTGAAAGGGTTAGGAGTACTTGTAGTAGTAGGAGCAGCAGAAGTAGTAGGTGAAGTGGTAGCAGTAGTAGTAGTACTTGTAGTAGTATTAGTATTGGTGGTAGTAGTAGTAGTGGTGTTAGTAGTGGTATTAATTCTAAAGAGAGAGCTTTACAAAAAGTGCATAGGTCAATGATCATAAACAAGATAGCCCCAAAAACATTGCGGGTAGCCAAAACATGAGCATACATTGTGATAAGCAAATAAGTGCCAATGGGAAGAAACAAGAACATGCAGTTAAACAAATTACAAATTAAACAACATGAACCTCAAAAGTGCAAGAGTGTACCTGTAGGAAAGCAAGCAACAATAATATAATTTACAGCGAGTACAAGTAGTTAAATCAGTTACAACTAACCAACAAGTGCAACAAGTCCCTCAATAAGTGTCATTGTGTTCCTGGAGGAAATAAACTAACATCGGACCCAACAAATCTTTATTAACTACCGTTGTACTCTACGGAACAAGTGCATCTTTAGCCTTTTCTTGAAGGTGGGGAGACAGTCAGTGTCTCTGATGGAGGTGGGGAGATGAGTGGTAGTGGTAGTGGTAGTATTAATAATAGTAGTAGTAGTAGCTGAACCTCGCCAAAACAGAACTTCTCATCATCCCAGCTAAACCCTCCATCTCCCACGATCTCTCAATCACCCTGGGATCTGCGACCGTGACCCCTTCATCCTCTGCCAGGAACCTTTGGGTTACCATGGATGACGAGCTCTCCCTCACGGCCCACATTGCTGCAGTCTCCTGGTCGTATAGATTCACCCTCTACAACATCCGGAAGATCAGGAGATACCTGTCTGAGCACTCCACCCACCTGCTAGTCCGAGCACTTGTCCTTTCCCAGTTAGACGACTGAAACTCGCTGCTCACTGGTCTCCCAACATGCGCAACCCGCCCTCTTCAGAGGATTCAGAACGCAGCGGCCCGCCTGGTCTACAATCAACCCAGACGTTCCCATGTTACCCTGCTCCTCATCTCTCTCCACTGGCTACTCATCACGGCCCGTATCAGATTCACTCAAGACCCTGGAACTGACCTTCCGAGCAGTGAACGGGACTGCACCCGACTACATCATGTCTCTCCTGCAGCCTTACACCCCCACCCGCCACCTACGGTCTTCTTCAGGCAACCGCCTGGTGGTCCCACCGCTCAAGACTGCCCGGTCCCAACACAAGCTGTTCTCTTGTCTGGCCCCCCAGTGGTGGAATCAACTCCCCACCTCCATCAGAGACACTGACTGTCTCTCCACCTTCAAGAAAAGGCTCAAGACGCACTTGTTCCGGGAGTACGATACTTAGGAGTGGTTTGATTGACCCGATGGCGGCGGTGGCATTAGTATTAGTAATGGTAGTGGTAGTGATAGTAGAAGTAGTACGTACTGTTAGTACTAGTAGTCATTTAAAAGTATGAACACAATAATTCATCTGACACACATGCACACACGTACACACAGGCAGGGAAACATGTAACAGGGTGAACCCCAAAGAGCCGGGAGGGAGAGCCAGGTCCTTACCACTGAAGCTAGCCTGACACACTGGGCGCTTTGTCCCCCCTCACACACACCCTCTCTCTCACACACACACACCCTCTCTCTCACACACACACACCCTCTCTCTCACACACACTCTCTCTCACACACACACACCCTCTCTCTCACACACACACACACCCTCTCTCTCAGAGACACACACCCTCTCTCTCACACACACACACACCCTCTCTCTCACACACACACACTTTCACAAACTCTGTCACACACACACACTCTCTCTCTCTCTCTCTCTCTCTCTCTCTCTCTCTCACACACACACATGCATACTGTCACACACACTCTTACACTATCTCTCACTCACACTCTTTCACACACACACACACACACTCACACACTCTCACACACAGTCTAGCGCACTCACACACACACACACACTCTTACACACCAACACACTCTCAGTTTCAAACATACCACATGAACACTTACACACAATTCTGCCATCCTGCATTGTTTCCCCAGCACTTGGTTCATTAAACCCGGCCAGGAAAGCTGATACAACGAGGCTATGACTGAAGTTAACCACAACACACACACACATGCACACGCACATACAGACTAATCATGACCAGCTGGCCTTTATTTAAGTCCACCAGGGATGCAGCACCTATTTATACAGCTGAGCTGCATGGTAGCAGGAATACAGTGGAAACATTGAATGAATCCTGTTGTGAGTTAGAATCACCTGTGTGTGAGTAGAACTTGTGAATATGTAGTAAGTAATCCAGTAGTGGGATGGGTGTAGCTCAGTGATGGAGAATTTGACTGCAGATTGAAAGGTCACAAGTTCAAATCCCTCTGTATATCCCTTTGGTTAAAAGTGTCTACTAAATGGATGCATTACCAGCAGTATTAGCATTAGGATTAGATGTCACAGGCAGCAGCTACGCATGCTCACAACATTTTCCAAGTAGCTTGCCCATCACTGGATGTTAGCTACATTAAACCTCAGATAGAGGGAGATGCAAGCAACACATGCTAAACCCAGGACAGAGTGATGTTAACTATGTTAAACCCAGGAGTGAGGGAGATGCTAGCTATGTTAAACCCAGGAGGGAGGGAGATGCTAGCTATGCTTAACCCAGGACAGGGAGATGCTAGCTATGCTAATCCCAGGACAGGGAGATGCTAGCTATGCTAAACCCAGGACAGGGAGATGCTAGCTATGTTAAACCCAGGAGAGAGGGAGATGCTAGCTAAATTAAACCCAAGAGAGAGGGAGATGTTAGCTATGCATGCAAGCTACTCATGCTAAACCCAGGATGGAGGGAAATATCTCTTCCCATCTTTCTACCCCCCTCTCCCTCTTTCTTTTATCTTGTTCAGACTTTCTCCCACTCACTCCTTCCCCCCTCTCCCTTCCTTCTCCCCCTCATCCTCCCCCTATTTCTTATCTCCAGACTGTCCCTCAATTGTTTGTGGAAGTGTAACTGCAGCTATTACAGCCTCAGAGAGATTTTGTGTTTCCTGTTCATGAGCGCGGCGCCTCTTCCTGGAGCCAACACACTCTTCAGTGCATGGCTACTTCTGTAGCAGAGCCTGGCTCATCTGTGTGTAAGTGTGTTATCTGGGAGCAGGAATAACAGCCTCAGGTTCCACCACCACACCAAGGACAGGATGCATGTGTGTGTGTGTCGGCCCAGTTCCCCAGGTCTACTGACCACACCAAGGACAGGAAGCATCTGCTGTCCAAATCAGGATAGACTGATGCCACACACATTCATATGCACACTTGCACACATGCAGGCACACAAACAGACATGTCCAACACCATCTATGCTCCACACCTCTGCAGACTGTTCCAGAGTGAACCACCTTGCCAATAAGAAACACAAACTAATCTTTCAGCCCCAAAACGCCTCAGGCCCTTTAAGAATAATGTCTTCCTCCAATCAGATGTTCAACTGGGACTCAAACAATTCCTGTTTATGTTCAGTGAGGCAGTAATCAGGATGTCATTGGAGCCTTTTGCTGTTGGGTCCAAATAGCAACATCTTATGTCCCTTAGAAGGTTCTGGTGTTATGGTTACTATGGTCACAAGTTTGGTTCTGGTGTTGTGGTTCTGAAATTGTGGTTAGAAGCTTGGTTGTGGGTTTGTGGTACGGATCGGGGTTGTAAGTAAGAACTACATTTGTTGATCCAGTGAAGCACCACCCCCTCCATGTCCATTTTTCCTTTCAATGGGCTGGGTTGGACTGGGCTGGGCCGGGCTGGGTTGGGCCGGGCTTGGACGGGCTGGGTTGGACCGGGCTGGGTTGGGTTGGATCGAGCTGGGTTGGGTTGGATCGAGCTGGGTTGGGTTAGGGTTAGGGTTAGGCTGGGCCGGGCTGGGCTGAATTTGGCTGGGAATAAAGTTTACAATGCCAATTCTATTAATACTTTTCCTCAGACAGGTCAGAGTTTACACGTCAGCTGTCTCCTTGTTTAAGCAGTGAGGCAAGATGAACTGTGGCTGTGATCTCATGGTACAGTACGATACGTTGTGTGTGTGGATCTATCTAAGGCTCCCAGCTGTCTTTGTTAGTGTGAAGTGAAGTTTCAAGCTTTAGATTTAGAACTTGCTGATCTCTCCCTCCCTCCCTCCATCCCTCTCTCCCTCTCTCCATCCCTCACCCATAAACCCTTTACCTTAAAAGGCTCTGCTCTAAATACAGTTTTTCTGGACCTTCAGATCTGTTTAGAACTTTTTTAGGCCCCTCTGTCAGGCAGTTGATTCTGTCACAGAGCTTATTGTGTCAGGGGCTGGTAAGGAGAGGAGCATGCAAGGAGGGAGGAGCCTGCAGGGGGAGGAGTCAGTGGGGGGAGGAGCCAACAAGGAGGGGGGGGCGTATGGGGAGGAGCCAGCAAGGAAGGAGGAGTAAGCGGGGGGAGGACGAGTTAGCAGGGGAGGAAACAGCAAGGGAGGAGACAGCTGGGGAGGAGTCAGCAGGGGAGGAGGAGTCAGCAGGGGAGGAGACAGTAGGGGAGGAGACAGCCGGGGAGGAGTCAGCAGGGGAGGAGACAGCAGGGGAGGAGTCAGCAGGGGAGGAGACAGCAGGGGAGGAGGAGTCAGCTGGGGAGGAGGAGTCAGCAGGGGAGGAGTCAGCAGGGGAGGAGGAGTCAGCTGGGAAGGAGTCAGCAGGGGAGGAGTCAGCAGGGGAGGAGACAGCTGGGGAGGAGTCAGCAGGGGAGGAGGAGTCAGCAGGGGAGGAGTCAGCAGGGGAGGAGGAGTCAGCTGGGGAGGAGTCAGCAGGGGAGGAGACAGCAGGGGAGGAGACAGCTGGGGAGGAGTCAGCAGGGGAGGAGGAGTCAGCAGGGGAGGAGTCAGCAGGGGAGGAGTCAGCAGGGGAGGAGACAGCAGGGGAGGAGTCAGCAGGGGAGGAGTCAGCAGGGGAGGAGACAGCAGGGGAGGAGTCAGCAGGGGAGGAGTCAGCAGGGGAGGAGACAGCAGGGGAGGAGACAGCAGGGGAGGAGTCAGCAGGGGAGGAGTCAGCAGGGGAGGAGTCAGCAGGGGGAGCAGGAGCCAGCAGAGGTTAGTTACTGCTTGGTTACACATGTATGAGCAAGTGTTTCAGTAGTTTCTCCCTAGACGGCCTCTCATAGTCCCCCCTTATCCTGCTCTTCTCCTCCTGTCCTCCCCCACTCTCCCCTTGTATTTCTTGTATTTCTCGACTCTTTGACTGTTGGTGATGGAGTTCACCCTGATATCATTAAACCCTGATACTGAGATACTCAGGCTCTTACAAGGAGATCTAGCAGAATGCACTTCTTCCTCCCCCATCCTGTCTTTCTTTTCCCCCCTCCTTCCCCATCCTCCATCCGTCCTGCTCCCCCATCCACCTCCTGCCTCTGACATCCTCCCTTTTCCATCTCCCTCCTTCTCCCCAATCGTCCTCCACCCCTTGTCCTCCCTCCCCTTTCGTCCTCTTCTCCTCTCCTCCCTTCCTCTTTCCTCCCCCCTCCTCCTTTCCCATAACCATTCTCTCCCCCCCTTCTCTCCATCTCCTCCTTTTTCCTTGCCACCCAGCCCCTCCTCCCCTCCCCTCTTCCTTAGGAGATAAAGCAGGGAGGGGAGGGATAATTCTCCAGTCAATAGTGTCTCAGCTGAGCAGCCTGAAAAGCCCTGTGTTTGGGAAGGAGGTGACATGGTTTCTCTCACACACATTCTGTTCTACACCCCACACTCACACACACTTGGTTCACCACACACACAACCCTCCAGACCAAGTACATGTTTAATAAAATTACAAATGACTCAGCTCATTCTCAAGTAGGATAGAACACAAACACACAGACTACAATTTATGTTTTGGAAGAACAATGTTATCTGTGTCCCTCTACTAACATGGCCTTAAGAACAGAAAACAGCTGGACTGGAGACTGGGAACTAAGCTGAGGCTGCAAGGTTTGAGTGTATAGTAGCTGGGGCTGAGGCTGGGAGGTTACAAACTGAGACTTTTAGCTTGAATTGGAAGTCAGGTTTAGGGAAATATGACTTGATGGCCGGATGTCTGGCCAGTAATGTGACTTGTTGACTGGATGTCTGGCTAGTAATGTGACTTGTTGACTGGATGTCTGGCTAGTAATATGACTTGTTGACTGGATGTCTGGCTAGTAATATGACTTGTTGCCCGGATGTCTGGCTATTAATGTGACCTATGGCTGGATGTCTGGCTAGTAATGTGACTTGTTGTGGCTGGATGTCTGGCTAGAAATGTGACTTGATGACTTGATGGCTGGACGTCTGGCTAGTAATGTGATTTGTGGCTGGATGTCTGGCTAGTAAAGTGAGTTGATGGCTGGATGTCTGGCTAGTAATGTGACTTGATGGCTGGATGTCTGGATGTCTGGCTAGTAATGTGACTTGTGGCTGGATGTTTGGATAGTAATGTGACTTGATGGCTGGATGTCCGGCTAGTAATGTGACTTGTGGCTGGATGTCTGGCTAGTAATGTGACTTGATGGCTGGATGTCTGGATGTCTGGCTAGTAAAGTGACTTGATGGCTGGATGTCTGGCTAGTAATGTGACTTGATGGCTGGATGTCTGGCTAGTAATGTGACTTGTGGCTGGATGTCTGGCTAGTAATGTGACTTGATGGCCGGATGTCTGGCTAGTAATGTGACTTGTTGGCTGGATGTCTGGCTAGTAATGTGACTTGTTGACTGGATGTCTGGCTAGTAATGTGACTTGTTGGCTGGATGTCTGGCTAGTAATATTACTTGATGGCTGGATGTCTGGCTAGTAATATCACTTGTTGGCTGGATGTCTGGCTAGTAATGTGATTTGATGGAGGGCTGTGGAGTGGTGTTCCTCTGGACTTAAGTTTCTGTCAAGTCATCTCCTGCCATACATCAACTTCCTGCCAACACTTCCAATGTTACTGGGCAGCACATGCAGGATGTAATTGCTGTGTGTGTGGCCTGGTGTGCTCACACACACACACACACACAAACATGCACATAATAGAGACATGCACACACACACACACACACATTGAGGAAAGGGATGGGTGGTGGAACAAAAGGAAAAGTATGATAAAATAGCAGATAAGGAAAGAGTTGGTGGTAGAGGTAGGGAAAGAGAGAGTGAAAGGGATGGACAAAGGGATGGAGAAACGGAGTAGGAGAGAGGGAAAGAGACATCTAGAGGGAGAGAGTTAAGAGAGAGAAAGAGTGAAAGAAAGAGACAGAAAGACTGAGAGACAAACAGACTGAGAGAAAGAGACAGAGTGAGAGACAGAGTGAGAGACAGAGTGAGAGACAGTGAGTGAGAGACAGAGTGAGAGACAGTGAGAGATAGAGTGAGAGACAGACAGAGTGAGAGACAAAGTGAGAGACAGAGTGAGAGACAGACAGATTGAGAGACAGAGTGAGAGACAGACAGAGTGAGAGACAGAGTGAGAGATAGAGTGAGAGACAGAGTGAGAGACAGACAGAGTGAGAGACAGAGTGAGAGACAGAGTGAGAGACAGAGTGAGAGACAGTGAGAGACAGAGTGAGAGACAGACAGAGTGAGAGATAGAGTGAGAGACAGACAGAGTGAGAGACAGAGTGAGAGACAGACAGAGTGAGAGACAGAGTGAGAGACAGACAGAGTGAGAGATAGAGTGAGAGACAGTGAGTGAGAGACAGAGTGAGAGACAGACAGAGTGAGAGACAGACAGAGTGAGAGACAGAGTGAGAGACAGAGTGAGAGACAGAGTGAGAGACAGACAGAGTGAGAGACAGAGTGAGAGACAGTAAGAGACAGACAGAGTGAGAGACAGTGAGAGTGAGAGACAGAGTGAGAGAAAGAGACAGAGGGCCTCATGTACTACCTCATGTACTAACGCTTTTGCGCCCACTTCAGGCGTATTTGTTGCCCAATTTGCGCGTAAAAGCATGGCGAGGTATGAACATGCCGCACTGAGGTAAAAGCGCAGACTGCCTGTCGCGGGACCGGAAAATGGCAACTTGCGCTTTTCCGTCTCATGCATATGCATTCACAGGAGGGTCAAGGGGAAAGTGGGAGTTTCCCATAAAGAGATGGGAGGGGATGCGTTAAGTGCGCCTAATTATGTATTACACGGTATGTACAAAAACTGCCTGTGAAAGTGCACCTCTATTTTGCAGTGAACATTTTTCAGGATGCGCATATGCCTCCTGGTGAAATGCCAGCCGTAACCCGAGCAAGACGAAGACATAGGCCAAAGGATTTTTGCTACAAGGATCACACTTTTTGATTTGATTGAACACAAAATCATTAGGCCTACGCGCAGCCTGCAATATTACAGTTACTGGAAGAAATCAAAGATTACATTGAATCTCCAACTCAGCGTTCATATTCCATTCTAGCAGTTGTCGTTCCATAACTCCTCGTTGCATATAAAATATTGGCATCGGGATCATTTCAAACAATCATCGCTGTTTTAACTTTGGTGGCTGATCCATGATAGAAAGAGAGAAGGGGGCCCATTCAATTGCGAGTTTAAATGCTCGCAATGTACGGTATAGTGAGTGGAGAAAGGCGCTGATTACCCGATGACCTTCAGGTTTTGTAAATACGACGTAAACTGAAGTATCACAGCGTGCGCAATATGCGGGTTGGCCATGGCGCTAATAACGCTACGTTTGCGAATGTATGTACAAGAGGCCCAGAGTGACCGACAGACAGAGTCAGAGATAGAGTGAGAGACAGACAGAGTGAGAGACAGACAGAGTGAGAAACAGACAGAGTGAGAAACAGACAGAGTGAGAGACAGACAGAGTGAGAGACAGACAAAGTGAGAAACAGACAGAGTGAGAAACAGACAGAGTGAGAGACAGACAGAGTGAGAGACAGAGTGAGAGACAGAGGCAGAGTGAGAGACAAAGGCAGAGTGAGAGACAGACAGAGTGACAGACAGACAGAGTGAGAGACAGACAGAGTGAGAGACAGACAGAGCGAGAGACAGACAGAGCGAGAGACAGAGACAGACAGAGCGAGAGACAAACAGAATGAGATTAAAGGAGCAGGAGGCCCAGTGACCACAGGAAAGAACCGCATGTTTACATTTGGGGTTTTGCTTCATGTTGGCAGACTTCAAGTGGGCAGAGACACACGGCTGTGTGTGTGTGTCTGTGTGTGTAAGTGTGTGTCTGTTTGTGTAAGTGTGTGTGTCTGTGTGTGTGTGTAAGTATGTGCATGCATTACTGTAAGTATCGTAGGTTTTGTCCATTATTAACATGTTGTATAGCTAATGACGCCATCTGGCAGTTGTTTAGCAACACAGACAGTTTCTACGTTTTTTAGTGGCAGGCTACTTTTACAGCCAATAATGTTCCATCAGTCCTGTTCCAGCCAACCTACAGCGAGATGGGCTTCCTTGCTTGGCTTATCTTGTGAAACCATCAAACACAAGCACAGAAGCTCATGGGAGAGGAGAGGGGAAGGTTAGCTGGTAGGGGAGGGTTAGCTGAAGCTAGGATCTAGGATCAGAAGAATGCTCTGGCTTATTGTTGTTCTACTGTTAACCTGGACCAACTACTCTCTGCTTTGCCTAAGGGCACTGAAAGCAACACTTAGCAGTACAAAACTTCTGGGATACCTCCAAATTTGTCCCTGCTGTGCATGTTGTATTTAAGATCATGTTGTACCACGGTCACTCACTTCCTCTGCCATCTAACACCATGTACTGTACATTGCTTTTGATGCAAGCATCAGCTAAATGAATACAATGTGAATGTAAAGTCGGACTGCAACACTTAAGTTGATGTTTCATGTTAAACTGAATCTCACCTCACTTTTCATCAGCAAAAGAACATAGATACAATATAATATGAAACAAGAAACATCTACTTTAAAATTAAAGATGCTGTAAAGCAAATTCCATGATTTGCTTCTCAGTACATATATACACATATATACGTGTGAAATGAGTTCCTGAAAGCATTTCAGCTCAGGTTTTGTATAGGCGGGTCAAAAACCCAACCTATATTCGTCACAGCGACCTATCTACGTCAGATCACAGACGGTTGCATTCTGTTACTCAGCTGGTACGATGCAAAGACAAAGTTATTAACACATAAAACACCTAGGGCCTCATTTACTAACAATGGCACAGTTTACGCTGCGTCTGTTTTTGCGAGTTCGGTAATAGGGCCCGCTATGCTTCCTCATTTTGCTTAGTACTTATTAAACCTGACACATTAGCGTAATTTGCGAGCCTCTAAAAGAGCCCACAATGGGCCCGCATGTATCTGTCATGGATCTTCCTAAGGGAAAAAGAAAACCCAAGCTTAAATTTAGCGACGTGCATGATGTAACAGCAAACCTGAACATTATACAGGGCAGATCATATACATTTACATGTAATCATTTAGCAGACTTCCAAGAGAGAGCTTTACAAAAGTGCATTGGTCAATGATCATAAACAACGAGATAGCCCCCAAAACATTGTGGGTAACCAAAACATGTAGCATACGAACATGAAGAACATCCAACCCCCTCGGAAAAAAATTGGCCTATGTCTTCGCCTTGCTCGGATCACTGCTGCCATTGAATAAGGTACATTTGTACACACAGGAAAACGCGCTCCTGGTTTGCACCTGCTCTTAAGAGGCGGAGAATTTCCCCTGCAGAATAGAGGCACGCTCTGACTGGCAGTCTTTGTAAATACAGCAGAATATATAATTAGGCACACTTTACACGTATCCTCCCACCTTTTTGGGTGGAACTCCCACTTTCCCCACGACCCTCCCACTTTCCCCACGACCCTCCCTCAAACGCATATTGAAAGCGCAACTTGCCTGTTCTCGCTCATGTGGCAGGCAATCTGTGATTTTACCCAAGTGCGCCCTGTTTGTAAATATCCCGCATTGGTTAAGTCAGTCTTTGCGAACAATTAATGCCTGGAAACAGGCGCAAAGGCCTTGATAAATGAAGCCTTCAGAGACAGGTAGGTAGGTCTGTTCTGATATCTGCAATTGATTTAGCTAGTGTTGCTGTTGTTGCTAAATTCAATAAATTAGAGGGGGCGGAGCTTCAGCTCCTTCAGACGACACGCCCCCCCTGTCTTTTGATTTGGAATTTGGATGTGTAGTTAACAACATGGTGTGATGAACTGATGAAACTAATTTTCAATTCCACTTTACAGCATCTTTAAAGACAAAGCTTAAATGAGGTACTTTTAAGAGAAATGAAACTCCTTAATCCTACAAAAGAAGTGTCAGCTGGCGTTTGCAAGAATAGATGTGAACGTATAAACACTGTGTGTGTGTGTGTCTGTCTGCAGAAGGATGTGAAGGATGTGTTCACGGCCATCAGCTTTGAAGTGGCGTACAGTCTGGGTCCACACATGCTTGACCCCGACCCTAACCCCGACCTCCCACCCCTGACCCCTGTCCTGCGCTGGAGGAAGGGAGACAAGATGGCAGCACACAACAAGGTGAGATCCTGGCTCTAAGCTGACGTGAGGGATGAAGAGATGGAAGGGGGGATGAATGGATGGTTGAAAGGAGGGAGAGGGTTAGGAATGAATGAAGGGAGTTCACTATAAAGGGGACATCCTCTCTCTAAATAGTGTCTCTCTTTCTCTCTTTAATCTCTCTCCCTTTCACTCCATCTCTCTCCCCCTTCGCTCCTTTTCTCTTAACCTCTCTCCTTCTCTTTCTCTCCCCTCTAGACATGGTTTGAGAAGAACTGTGTGTCTGAAGACTGTGCTGCTGACCTGGGGATGCATGGAAAGTTGCTGCTCTCTGGGTAAAAACCTACTTTAGATTCTTGATCCTCTCTTCTTCCAGCCAAGACTCCTCTCTCTCTCCCTCTCTCCTGGCCTCCGACCTTCCTCAGAGGAAGTTACATCATAGCTGTGCAGAGAGGGTTTGGTTGTGTGACGTGCTTGGCTGCCAGCCTGTGTTTTCCATCTACAGCTATGTTGTGTGTGTGTGTGTGTGTGTTTGGGTGTGTCTGTGTGTGTCTTGCAGAGTGAACATTTGGAAACAAAAGCGCCCAGTTTGACAAGCAGTAAAACAGCAGTGTTCTCACTGTTCCCCTCTGGAACAGAAGAACTGTAAAAAGAATGAATGAAGGCTATTCATGTAACTAGATACTTATCCAAATAAATAATTATACGATTAATTATTTCAAATTATTATTGTATAATTATTAATTATTCGTACTGTACTGTCGCAACTAGTTCAACAGATAATGTAGAATATGTATGAAGTAGATGTAGCAGATATGTTGAGTAGTCTCTAGTGCCACATCTGACCTCTCCCGCTCTCTTTCCCCTACTTCCTCCTCCTCAACCTCCCCCTACCTCCTCCTTCCCCTATCCTCCCTGCACCTCCTCCCTCCAGGCTCCACAGTAAACCCTACCTGGCTCTGGGAGGAGTGAGGAACGTTTCTCTGAACCTGACCATCTCCAACGCAGGAGACGACGCCTACGACACCAACATCTACCTCAACTTCTCCTCAGAAGTCTTCTACATAAACTACTGGCAGAAGGTCAGTTAACTACATCTCTTCTCCTCTCCTGGTCTGTTAGCATCTCTCCTTTCCTGGTCTGTATGTCAGCATCTCTCCTCTCCTGGTCTGTATGGTAGCATCTCTCCTCTCCTGGTCTGTATGTTAGTATCTCTCCTCTCCTGGTCTGTATGGTAGCATCTCTCCTTTCCTGGTCTGTATGGTAACATCTCTCCTCTCCTGGGGCCTCATGTATAAAGGATTCCGCAGCTTTCACACCAGAAGATGGCGTACGGCCAAAACTCGAAAAGTACCTATGCACAGAAATATTCACATGTATAAAACCGGTCGTACACCAGGTCCTGCGCACCTGTCCTTTATAAATCAGAATCAACGTGAGATTGAATGAGCCACTGACCCCGCCTTGCCTCCTACCATAACTGAATATGCAGATGGACTATAAATGAGCTCCTGAGTTCATCTAAATTACCATATTTCTTCGAATAAACGCCGCCCTCGAAAAAACGCTGCACCAAAAATGAACGTTATTTAATAAACGCTGGAGCGTTTATTCAAAGAAATACGGTCAAATCGCTATACACGCAAGAAAAAAAAAAAATACAGACTGTGAGATTGAGGTTCTGACAACAGAGGTGGAGGCGAGAAAATTTGTCATGTTTGGCGGCCTGTTATCAGGTATTAGCGACAAAAGATAGTCGGCGGAGTGGAAAACTGTCACTATTTGTGCCCTTTCTTGTTTTTAACTTGTTTTAAAATCCTTATTATTATTATAGGGCCATAAATGCTGTGGGTTCGGAGAACCGGACCATGGCAGAAATTAAGAAGAAATGGTCCGATGTAAAACTTAAAATTAAGAAACGAGTGGTGGCGCATTGTAACAGCATGGCAGCTATAGGGTTAAGGCCGATTTATACTTCTGCGTTTTTACTCACACGCACACGGGGAACGCCCTCTCCGTCACGAAATGCCCTCTGCGTGTCCTCGCAGAGCCCTCTCAGAGCTCTGCGTGCGCCTCCTGATTTTCCTGACTATCCGTCTGTCCGTGCGTCTTTTTACGGATACCCCTTGGCTGTGATTGGTCCGTATTAAGAACCGCTTGCGTCAGGGCTGGGGGTTGCCGTGGTGGGGGTCACCGTGACAAACAAGAGAACAGAATCCTTTGACCGCCATTGTTGTAAGTTTTTACAACTCTTATTTCAGCTAAACAGTACAGCATCTGAATTAAAATGTGACGAGAAATGGGCAGTGTAGTTGCTGAAAATGTGCTTATTTTATTGATGAAACGGTTCATTTGTAAATTTGCTCCGACTTTACGATAACCTAGCTAGCATCGCAGTGCAGCGCCATCTACTGTTCTGGCTGTGAATTGCTTTCAGCACGCAGAGCTGTCAGAGTAGTATAAATTCAACCAGTCCATCCAACTCCGTCCGACTCCGTGCGTGCGTCTGTCCATTAATGGAGACGCAGATGTATAAATCGGCCTTTAGAGTGACATGCATTTCCCGAGTGATTTTGGCATTCGTTTGACACCCTCAAGTTTAACAGAAGTTATTAAGTGGTGGCGGATTAAACAGAAGGCTGTATAGCATTTCCCGTTTTGGGTTTTGGAATTTTGATGTAATCATCCACATTAATGATCAAACGTATTTTTTTATGTGTTTTGAATAATCAAGGTCATAAACGTAATAGTGGAAACTTTATTTTGTAATGTTAGGTGAGTTTCGGCATTTTTCAGTTAGAATTCGCCATGTTACAGAGCCAGACGACTTTGCGGACGGTCCGCACATTCTCACGTCTGCTCAAAAGCTTCTGTGATGGGCCGCACATTCTCACGTCAAGTAAATCTTTATACATCACAAAGTGTGCGTGAAATCCAGCGTACGCAAGCTTTTTGTGCGTGCGCAAAGTTTATACATGAGGCCCCTGGTCTGTATGGTAGCATCTCTCCTCTCCTGGTCTGTATGGCAGCATCTCTCCTCTCCTGGTCTGTATGGCAGCATCTATCCTCTCCTGGTCTGTATGGTAGCATCTCTCCTCTCCTGGTCTGTATGGTAGCATCTATCCTCTCCTGGTCTGTATGCTAGCATTTCTCCTCTCCTGGTCTGTATGGTAGCTCCTCTCCTCTCCTGGTCTGTATGGTAGCATCTCTCCTCTCCTGGTCTGTATGGTAGCTCCTCTCCTCTCCTGGTCTGTATGGTAGCCTCTTTCCTCTCCTGGTCTGTATGTCAGCATGTCTCCTCTCCTGGTCTGTATGGTAGCATCTCTCCTCTCCTGGTCGGTATGTCAGCATCTCTCCTCTCCTCGTCTGTATGGTAGCATCTCTCCTGGTCCTTATGTCAGCATCTCTCCTCTCCTGGTCTGTATGTCAGCTTCTCTCCTCTGCTGGTCTGTTTGGTAGCATCTCTCCTCTCCTGGTCTGTATGTTAGCATCTGTCCTCTTCTTGTCTGTATGTCAGCATCTCTCCTCTCCTGGGGCCTCATGTATAAACGTTGCGTACGCACAAAAAGCTTGCGTACGATGGTTTTCACGCACACTTTGTGATTTATAAAGATTTACTTGACGTGAGAATGTGCGGGCCGTCACGGAAACCTTTGAGCAGACGTGAGAATGTGCGGACCGTCCGCGAAGTCTTGTCTGGCTCTGTAACATGGCGAATTCCAACTGAAAAGTGCCGAGACTCACCAAACATTACAAAATAAAGTTTCCACTAGTACATTATGACGTTGACTATTCAGAAAACAAAAAAATAAACGTTTGATCATTAATGTGGATGATCATATCAAAATGCCAAAACCCAAAACGGGAAATGCTATATAGCCTTCTGTTTATACCGCCACCACTTAATAACTTCTGTTAAACTTGAGGCTGTCAAACGAACGACAAAATCATGCTGTTACGATGCGCCACCACTCGTTTCTTCATTTAAAGTTTTATATTGGACCATTTCTTCTTAATTTCTGCCATGGTCCGGTTCTCTGAACCCACAGCATTGATGGCCCTATAATAATAATGATAATTTTCTTTGTAATGCACTTTACATTTCGCTAAATCTCAAAGTGCTGTCTTTTGTCACTAATACCTGATGACAGGCCGCCAAACAGGACACATTTTCTCGCCTCCACCTCTGTTGTCAGAACCGCGATCTCACAGTCACCGTAGTTCTTCAAATAAACGTTGCAGCGTTTAACGTTCATTTTTGGAGCTGCGTTTCTTTGAGGGCGGCGTTTATTTGAATAAATACGGTAATTCAGACAACGAAATGACCTCAGGAGCGCATTTATAGTCCATCTGCATATTAATTTATGGGAGGAGGCAAGGCGGGGTCAGTGGCTCGTTCACGTGCGGTCAATCTCACGTTGATTGTGATTTATAAAGGAAAGGTGTGCAGGACCTGGCGTACAACCGGTTTTATACATGTGAATATTTTTGTGCGTAGGTACTTTTCGAGTTTTGGCCGTACGCCATCTTCTGGTATGAAAGCTGCGCAATCCTTTATACATGAGGCCCCTGGTCTGTATGTTAGCATCCCTCCACTCCTCTCCTCCTCTCCTGTCTGCTAGCATCTCTACTTGTGGCACACATACGCACACGTACGCATGGAACATGAACCGTGAACCATGCACTTCGTTCAGATCTCTGTCTTCAAACTCCTTCTCTCATAACACCAGCACCGAACACTAGATACTCTCCCAAACTCCTTCTCTCCTAATACCAGCACCCAACATTAGATACTCTCCCAGAAAAGGGAATGTGTTTTCAATGTGGTGCCTGTCTGTCTGTCTGTCTGTCTGTCTGTCTGTCTGTCTGTCTCAACATCTGTCTGTCTCAGGTTCTAGGTTTTAGGTTCTGCAGCTGATTGATAAAACTGAGCTGAGAGGAATATACTTTGTGACCAACTAGCTTTAACAAACTTCACCAAAGACCTGGATATGTAACTAGAATCTGGCTTTCGATTGTTTTGGTAGGGTGAGTGTTGTTTTAACCTAGCAAACCTGACAACCCAGAAAACGCTCCTGTTGCCAAAGGACCTGAGAACAGGGTGCGGTAGAAATGACAGGAAAGGAGGAATATAAAAAAGAGGAAGCGAGGACAGACAGTGTTCTCCCCCGGCGCTGGTCGTTAGGTTGGAGGTGTGTTGATGCTACAGGGTCAACCGTAAACCTACAGACACACACACCCATACACACACACACACATACACCCACGTACACACATACACACACACACAAACGCACACACGCCCACAAACACACACATACACCACAGACACACATACACACACTCATACATGCACATACATACACACACCTGTACACACATCTCTCCCTCCTGATTCACATTTCTCTCTCCTGGTTCACATCTCCTCCTGGTTCACATCTCTCCCTCCTGGTTCACATCTCTCCCTCCTGGTTCACATCTCCTCCTAGTTCACATCTCTCCCTCCTGGTTCACATCTCTCCCTCCTGGTTCACATCTCTCCCTCCTGGTTCACATCTCTCCCTCCTGGTTCACATATGTTCCTGGTTCACATCTCTCCCTCCTGGTTCACATCAAGCTCTTCTGCCTGTCTGTTGGCCTTGCAGCCCCAGTTGTCTTGGCGGGCCGCCTGGGGGGGCTGTCTGGGGTGCTGTCTGTCGCTCCCCAGAGCGCCCTCTGCCATCGCCCCCACACACACACACAGGAGTATGGGTAACACAGTGGGTGGGTTATTATTGCTTAATAAGATTAGGAGAGAGTAGGGGAGGGAGACTGAGTTTATTTACACTGCCAACTAATGGAGAGTAGTGGTGCAGGGATTACCTCTGGGACACGGGGGAGAAAGGGAGAGAAGGAGGGAGGAAGGGAGAAGAGAGAGGGAAGGACCGAGGGAGACGGGAGGGATGGAATGAAAAAGAGGGAGGGAGGATTCATAAGCATGTGATTTAGAGATATGCTGGACCTTGAAGTTGTGGCCTCAGGTGAGGAGGAGAGGAGGTGAGGATAGAGGAGGGGAGGAGGTGAGAATAAAGAGGTGAGGAAAGAGGAGGTGAGGAAGTGAAGACGGGAGGATAGAGGAGGTGTGGATAGAAGAGATGTGGAGTAAATATGAGATTAGAAATAGAGAGAATGAGAGATAGATTGAAAGAGGTAGAGAGATAGTGGGAGAGAGTATAGGATAGAGCATGTGTGGGTGTATGATGGGTAAACAGGATGGCCCGTCCCCTCCCTGGGGAGCACCAGGACAGGAAGCTGCTCCAGGAAGAACAGGAAATAGAATGTTCTTCCCAACCCTACCACACACCACCCCCTACCACACACCACTCCCCTAACACACACCAACCTCATACACACCAACCCTACCACACACCAACCCTACCACACACCAGCCCTCACACAGCAGCCCTGAAACACACCACCCCTACAACACACCACCCCTACCATACACTCCCTTTCAGCCACAGAGCCTCTTGATGTCCCCCCCCCACTCTTCGTCACCCCTCCTCCTGTTTCCCAGCGTGGGGAGGAAGTGTTTAGATAGGGCAGATGGAGAAGCTCACCACTGTTTAGACAAGCTTCCAAACACACCATCCTCCTCTCCTTCCCTCCTCCTCTCCTTTCCTCCTCATCTCCTCTCCTTCCCTCCTCTCCTCCTCAAATCCTCCTCATCTCCTTCCCTCCTCTCCTCTCCTCCTCATATCCTCCTCATCTCCTTCCCTTCTCTCCTCTCCTCCTCATATCCTCCTCATCTCCTTCTCTCCTCTCCTCCTCATATCCTCCTCATCTCCTTCCCTCCTCTCCTCGTCCTCTCCTCATCTCCTTCCCTCCTCCTCTCCTCTCATTCCCTCCTCCTTTCCTCCTCATCTCCTCTCCTTCCCTCCTCATCTCCTTCCCTCCTCTCCTCCTCATATCCTTCTCATCTCCTTCCCTCCTCTCCTCTCCTCCTCATATCCTCCTCATCTCCTTCCCTCCTCTCCTCTCCTCCTCATATCCTTCTCATCTCCTTCCCTCTTCTCCTCATAATCTTCTCATCTCCTTCCCTCCTCTCCTCCTCATATCCTCCTCATCTCTTTCCCTCCTCTCCTCTCCTCCTCATATCCTTCCCTCCTCTCCTCTCCTCCTCATATCCTTCTCATCTCCTTCCCTCCTCTCCTCTCCTTCTCATATCCTCCTCTTCTCCTTCCCTCCTCCTCTCATTCCCTCACTCTTCACCTCTGCGTGTGTGTGTGTGTTTGAACTGTGTGTGTGTGTGTGTCTAACCTGTGCGTGTGTGTGTGTCTGACCTGTTTGTGTGTGTGTGTGTCTGACTTCTGTGGGCGTGTATGTGTGTGTCTGACCTTTGTGTGTGTGTGTTTGTGTGTCTGACTGAACTGTGTGTGTGTGTGTCTGTGTATGTGTTTGTCTGACCTCTATGTGTGTGTCTGACCTCTGTGTGTGTGTCTGACCTGTGTGTGTGTGTCTGACCACTGTGTGTTTGTGTGTGTCTGACATGTGAGTGTGTGTGTCTGACCTCTGTTTGTGTCCTCCAGGAGGAGAAGGGAATTTCCTGTGATCTGGTTGAGTTGGATTTTCTCAAATGCAGCGTGGGATTCCCCTTCATGAGAGCACAGACCAAGGTAGCCACGGCAATCCACACATTATTATGGGATGTTAACCTATATTACACCTGTAGCCCAAGGTAACCACAGCAACCCACACATTATTATGTTCCTCCTCCCCTCCTCTCCCTGCTCTCTCCTCCTCTCTCCTCCTCCACTCTACTCCTCTTCTCCTCTTCTCTCCTCCTCCACTCTACTCCTCTTCTCCTCCTCTCCTCACCTCCTCTCCCTGCTATCTCCTCCTCCTGTCTCCTCCTCCACTCTTCACCTCTTCTTTTCACCTCCTCCCCTCCTCTCCCTGCTCTCTCCTCCTCTCTCCTCCTCCTCTCTCCTCCACTCTACTCCTCTTCTCCTCCTCCTCCTCTCCCTCCTCTCTCCTCCTCACCTCTTCCTCCCCTCCTCTCCTCCTTTCTCCTCCTCCACTCTACTCCTCTTCTCTTCCTCTCCTCACCCCCTCCTCTCCCTGCTCTGTCCCCCTCTTCTCATCCTCCACACTACTCCTCACCTCCTCCTCCCCTCCCTCCTCTCTCCTTCTCTCCTAACCTCTTCCTCCCCTCCTCTCCTCCTTTCTCCTCCTCCTCACCTCCTCCTACCCTCCTCTCCCTGCTTTCACCTTCTCCTCCCCTCCTCTTCCTGCTCTCTCCACCTCTCCTTACCTCCTCCTCCCCTCCTCTCCCTGCTCTTTCCTCCCCTCCTCAGTATCATCTTGCAGTGATCTTTGACAGCAGTCGGCTGTCAGGGCAGAATGAAACCCTGCAGTTCATAGTTCAGGCCAAAAGGTAACTTACACCTGTTAATACATGTGTCCTGAGGAGAGTGTAGTATGAAAATATCTATACTGTCAGAACTCTGTTCTTCACACTCATTTCATGTTACTTCTGATAAATGCAAAATACATTTTCTGTGTATGATTCCTGCCTACAGTGCAAACCCAGAACACAAGCTTCAGGACAACACACTGCATCTGTCTGTACCACTGGTACACGAGGTGGACACAACTATCACTGGGTAAGGGAGGTGTGTGTTGTGTTTACGTGTCTGCATGGGTGTGTGTGTACTTGGGTATGTGTGTGTGTGTCTCATGCGTGTGTCTGGTAAAAGGACACAAAGTTAAGGAAGGTGATTGTGTTCTGTGCCCAGATGTGTTTTGTCTGGAGGGAGGAGAGGAGGAATAAGGATAGGCTGAGTGAGAAATTGCAGGCAGGAGATATAGAGGGACGGAGAGAAGGATGAATACGGAGGATGGGGGTCAGGAACACAATTACTGTTGTTAGTTTGGAACTTATCATCTTGGCAGCTCTTTACCCAAAAATGTCAGAGATGAATAGAATGAAAAGGAGAGGAGGAAAGGAGAGAAGAGGAGAACGGAGGAGAAGAGAAGAAAGGAAATGAGAGGAGGGGTGAGGAGGAGGGGATAGGGGAAAGGGTTTTTATGTTTTGGAGTGGAGACATGGGAGACCATGCCTGCCTGCCTTGCAAGCAAGCCTAACTGCCTGTCTGGCTGACCTGTCTGTCTTTTGTGTCTGCCAGGGTGGTGACCCCCAGCTCATTTGTTTACGGTACGTATGGTAATTCCATCGATGAGTCTCGCTTCATTCAGCTGCAGGACCTGGAGTGCAACTTCCAGCCTGTCAACCTCACCTTCCAGGTACTCACTTACATACTACGTCCTGTATGATATAATACATACTATACCTCTCAACCTCACCTTCCAGGTACCAACTTGCATACTACATCCTGTACTTTATACTAAACTAGGGTTAACCCTAACCCTATCCCATATACTATAATCCCTACCCATCTTTCCACCTCTCCCTCCACCTCTCTCTGCCCCTCACCCTCCCTCCACCTCACCCTACCTCTCCCTCCACCTGTCCCTCCCCCTCTTTCCCCTCTCCCTCCCCCTCCCTCCGCCCCCAGGTGATAAACAGCGGTCCCAGCAGGTTACCTGGCTCCATGGTAGACATCAGGATCCCCAGCAGGTTATCTGGGAGTGGAGCCGAGATGTTCCACATTGTTGACACTCAGGTGGGACCACAGTCCATATACTTTCATCCATCCATCTATTCATCCCTCTGTCCAGGTCTGGGAACCAGGTCTGGGGGCCAGGTCTGGGGGGCCAGGTCTGGGGGCCCAGTCTGGGGGCCAGGTCTGGGGGCCAGGTCTGGGGGCCCAGTCTGGGAGCCAGGTCTGGGGGCCAGGTCTGGGGGCCAGGTCTGGGGGGCCCGGTCTGGGGGCCAGGTCTGGGGGGCCAGGTCTGGGGGCCAGGTCTGGGGGCCCAGTCTGGGAGCCAGGTCTGGGGGCCAGGTCTGGGGGCCAGGTCTGGGGGCCAGGTCTGGGGGGCCCGGTCTGGGGGCCAGGTCTGGGGGGCCAGGTCTGGGGGCCCAGTCTGGGGGCCAGGTCTGGGGGGTTGAGGCGCAGATAGGAGTTTTGCTTACTCAAAAATGTTCTGAGGGCAGAAAGGAAAATGATTAGTTACAGATTCAACAAATGAAATTGAAGGAGAGGTGGGCTCAAGACGTTTGAATTGTGGAGAAAATCGTCAAGACGTTAGGAATTGTGTTTAAGTGAATATTTTGTTAAAATTCAACAAACTCTGACGTTTACAAAGATAATTGGCAAACATTAATTCACAGAACTAATAATCATCTTATCGTATGCATTTTGATTTGACTCCATCAGTCGCACCAAATCTGCTCATGGTGTAACGTTCAAATAGGATAAAACATGCTTTGTTAGCCCGCTTCCTATTAAGCTATTATGCGACGACATAATGCTCTCGAACTATGCTGCTCTAAGGGCAGGAGTGCGCCATAGGTTCAAACTATGCTGCTCTCAGGGCAGGAGTGCGCCATAGGTTCAAACTATGCTGCTTTCAGGGCAGGAGTGCGCCATAGGTTCAAACTATGCTGCTCTCAGGGCAGGAGTGCGCCATAGGTTCAAACTATGCTGCTCTCAGGGCAGGAGTGCGCCATAGGTTCAAACTATGCTGCTCTCGGGGCAGGAGTGCGCCATAGGTTCAAACTATGCTGCTCTCAGGGCAGGAGTACGCCATAGGTTCAAACTATGCTGCTTTCAGGGTAGGTGTGCGCAATAGGTTAATATTTTGTTAGTGTTATTGTTCTGTACAAAGTATTAAGGACATGTATCCTTGTATGCATAACTTAAATTTTGAACCTTTTACTTCTTTTCTTTTACTTTTCCAGGTTAATGGAGAATATTTGGCTTGGGATAAGGCGAAAGTTAAAGAAAGTAAACAAACGAAAGGAAACAAACCTATTGCGCACTCCTGCCCTGAGAGCAGCGCTAGTTGACTAAAAATAGCATATCGCTATCTTGCAGCGCTAGAGCAGGAGATTAATAAGTTGTATAAATATGAAGAAGTTCGAGAGCATTATGTCTTAGCATAATAGCTTTATAGGAAGCGGGCTAACAAAGCATGTTTTACCCTATTTAACGTTACACCATGAGTAGATTTGGTGCGACTGATGGACTCAAATAATAATGCATACGATAAGATGATTATTAGTTCTGTGAATTAATGTTTGCCAATTATCTTTGTAAACGTCAGAGTTTGTTGAACTTTAACAAAATATTCACTTAAACACAATTCCTAACCTCTTGACGATTTCCTCCACAATTCAAATGTCTTGAGCCCGCCTCTCCTTTAATTTCATTGGTTGAATCTGTAACCAATCATTTTTCTTTCTACCCTCAGAACTTTTGGTAGTAAGCAAAACTCCTATCTGCGGCCAGGGCTGGGGGGCAGGTCTCTGTATGGGACCCTGTCAGGGAGGGGTTCTCTGCTGCCACCTGGTACTGTGATGGACTTGATACTGTGATAGACCTGGTACTGTGATGGACCTGGTACTGTGATAGACCTGGTACTGTGATGGACCTGGTACTGTGATGGACCTGATACTGTGATGGACCTGGTACTGTGATGGACCTGGTGCTGTGATAGACCTGATACTGTGATGGACCTGATACTGTGATGGACCTGGTGCTGTGATGGACCTGGTACTGTGATGGACCTGATACTGTGATGGACCTGGTACTGTGATGGACCTGACACTGTGATGGACCTGATACTGTGATGGACCTGGTACTGTGATGGACCTGATACTGTGATGGACCTGGTACTGTGATGGACCTGGTACTGTGATAGACCTGATACTGTGATGGACCTGGCACTGTGATGGACCTGGTGCTGTGATGGACCTGGTACTGTGATGGACCTGACACTGTGATGGACCTGATACTGTGATGGACCTGGTACTGTGATGGACCTGGTACTGTGATGGACCTGATACTGTGATAGACCTGATACTGTGATGGACCTGGTACTGTGATAGACCTGATACTGATACTCTTTCTCCGCTACTCCTCTTCCATCCCTCCTCTCCTTTCCTCTACTCCTCCCCTCCCACCTCTCCTGCCCTCCAGGTGTCTGATGGGAGAGGTAACTGTTCTGTGCACAGGAACCCTAACCCATGCTTCCTGCCCAGAGACAGAGAGAGTGTCTTCCACACCATTTTCTCCTTCTTCACCAAGTCTGGACGCAGGGTCCTGGTGAATACACACACACATGCTCTAACATCTACACATTGTTTACCCCTCCTTTTGCTCAGTCTCCCCCTCCTAACTCGCTTTTCCTCCCTGCCTCCCTCCCCCTTTCCCTCCCTTGCTGTCCTCTCACCTCCCCCACCCCCGCTCTTCCGCTGCACCACCCCTCCCTCCCCTCCACTCCCTCCTTTCCCCTGCCTCCTCCCCTCCCCCTCCACTCGCCTACCCACTCCTCTTCATCCATCCCTGCCCACTCCCCTCCCTCCTTCCCATCCCACCCCCTCCCTCTTTCCCCCCAGGACTGTGATCGTCCAGGCAGGGCCTGTCTGACGATATCCTGTCGTCTGGGCTCCCAGGCCAAGGAGGAAGCGCTAAGTGTGGACATGAAGATGCTGCTAAACGTGGAGATTCTGAAGAGGGTGAGCTCTATCACTCTGACAAACCTCTAGGATGATCTATAATACAGCTGTTTCTTCATACTGAGACATTGCTTTGTCCTCTACACACTCATAAGGGATTGCATGGAACATGACTTAGAGAATATAGGTGAACAAGCTCCTATCAGGGGTGTACAGTAGTCCTCTCCTAACACTATCAGGCATCGAGACAATACATTTACATTTATTCATTTAGCAGACGCTTTTATCCAAAGCGACTTCCAAGAGAGAGCTTTACAAAGTGCATAGGTCACTGATAATAACAACAAGATAGCCCCAAAGCATTGCGGGTAGCCAAAACAAGAAGCACACATTGTGAACAACCCAAAAATAAGTGCCAAAGGGAAGAACCATAAGAGCATGTAGTTAAGCAAGTTACAATTAAACAACATGAATCTCTAAGTGCAAGTGATGATTTGGCCTGCAATACACTAGACTGATATTGCTTAGAAAGGAAAATGTTTCCACGTTTATACATCCTCCATGTGATTAATTCAAAGTGCCAGTCACCAGTTTAAGGTGTCTTCGGAAATATTGGGATCTAGCCACCCTCATTCCTATATGTTTAATGTATGCACCTCCCTGCCAAAGTAAATTCCTTGTTTCTGCAAACACTCATGGCGAATAAAATCCCTTCAGATTCTTCCCTTCTGATTAAATGTTTTTGGAGCTACTGAACTGGTATTGAAAAAGGTGTCCTAGTTGTGATGTGCATGCAGTTGACTGCTATGTCCTCCTCTTCAAAACAATCAGCTATCACCTCAACTCAAAACATTTCTGTTATTATCTTTTACTCACTGTGCCTGTGGTCTATGAAAACGGGTGGGATAACTGTGGTGTAAGCCCTTGCAGCATGTGGGGCTCTCCTTTTCTCATGAAAATGATTGAAAGCAGAGACTGAGACAGCTTGTTGATGGCTAAAAGACGGGCAGTTCTGGAACGCTAGCTAGCTAGCAGGTGTATGACGTGCTTCTCTACAGGACTAGCTAGCTAGCAGGTATATGACGTGCTTCTCTCTACAGGACAGCTCCTCTGTGGTCCAATTTGTGACTAGGGGGAGCGTACGTGTGGATGACAGTGCTGTTGCAACGGAGATTACCAATGGCCTATCAGAAGACGTATCTGTAAGTATGCAAAACTGTCATCACATGAACAGCCAGTTATATTGTGGTATTCGTGCATAGGATTGACATGATGAAGCAGTGAAACCTTCTAAGAACTTTTTGATGATATCCTGTGAGGTGTATTGATATTGTGAGGTGTATTAAAATTGTGAGGTGCAGACATCCCGAGTCTCACGGAAGTTCCGGAAATCTCCCACATTTCAATTGCAGCTTCCGGACATCCTCAAATGCTATACAATCTCCCGGATTTCAGGGATTTTCTATTTAGAGGTCCTGTGAGGTGTATTTTTAACCCAGCAAGCAGCTGAGGGCTACGGAGGAGTGTGGAGGAGTTGGGGATAGGGTTGTATTCAGGGTTAGGGAGAGGGTTTGAGAAATGGTTGGGGTGAGGTGATGGAGAAGGATAGGGTGAAGATTATGGTTGGTGTGGGATTGACGATTGGGATGAGAGTAGGGGTGAGGGTGTGGGTGATGTAAGGGTTGAGTGAGATTTGCGGGTGAGGGTTGGGATGAGGTGATGTGAGGGTTGGGATGAGGTGAGGATGATGTTTAGGATGAGGTGAGGGTTGGGATCAGGTGAGGGTTGGGATGAGGTGAGGATGATGGTTGGGATGAAGTGAGGGTTGGGATGAGGTGAGAGTTGGGCCGGGTGAGGGTTGGGATGAGGTGAGGCTGAGGGTTGGGATGAGGTGAGGGGGGAGAGTTGGGCTGGGTGAGGCTGAGGGAGGTTGAGAGTTGGGATGAGATGAGGGTTGGGATGACGTGAGGGTTGGAATGAGATGAAGGTGAGGCTGAGGGTTGGAATGAGGTGAGGGGAGAGTTGGGTTGGTTGAGGCTGAGGGTGATGGTTGGGACGAGGTAAGGTGAGGGTTGGGATGAGGTGTGAGGTGAGGGTTGATTGAGGTGAGATGTGAGGGGGAGGTGTGAGATGAGGGTTGAGTGAGGTGAGGGTTGGGTGAGGTGTGAATTGAGGGTTGGGTGTTTAAGAACATAATAATTTAAAGATAGTAAATAAAAGAAGCAATAAACAACAGCAGCAAGATCATTAATATCTCTTTACATGGCTCTCAAGGCAAAGATGTGTTCACATTAATCCTCATTTGTGATTTTTTGGTGGCCAAGAAGCGAAAATGTTTCTTTACAAACTTGGTATCTCGACACGGGAACCTCTTTTCGAAACAGTTTTTCCGGTACATCCAATCTAAATGTGCCGTTAAGCCAGTAAACAGGAAGTTGGGTCGTATCCAGGGCATGACATTGGCCCCCGACCACCCGCCAAATGCGGGTAGAATTTGGCTGTGGCGGGTAAAGCAGTCACTCTTACTAGCCACTTTGGCAGGTGGAATTCTATCTCTCGCTATAAGATTTTTTATTGTAGTCTTATCAAAACAAAATAATAAACTCATTGCAGGGCTCTCAAGCCTCACGCATTGACCGTGAGACGCACGCATTTCAACCAGCACGTATCGTTTCCCCCTGTGTTAAACTGTCTCGGCCACTGTACGTTCGTTGCTAAGCAACATAGACGTGCGAACACACGCAAAAGCTCGTCTCGTGGGGCTTTTGATCAAACTTGAGGACCCTGCTCAGTGCAAGGCAAGGATGTGGCGGTAGGCTACATAACAGATGTAGGAAAACCGGCAGGGCAGACAAAAAATTTTGAGCTGTCAAACGATTAAAATATTTAATAGCGATTAATCGCATTAATGTCATAGTTAACTCGCGATTAATCTCAATTAATCGCACATTTTTATCTATTATAAATGTCCCTTGATTTCTTTTTCATCCATTCTTTTTTCAAATTTTAATGCTCTTATCGACATGGAAAAGTGGTTCGGATTGCTTTGTGCAAATGTTTTTTTTAAATTGAAAACAACATTGCAATCGCCTGGCTTTGACGAGCGGGCGGAGGATTCGCATCAGCTGTGTGCTTGGCCATCAAAATTGTATTTTAGACTCCACGACGTGCTGCGACGATAGCTCAGTTCACAACGACAGAACACACTGATCACTTTGGTCTTGTCAATGGAACCATTTGTCAACCTTTTAAAAGTAAACTTTCCATTCAGAATCTTATTGGCATCCATTTCGGTGTCTGGCGCTGGCAATCAACTTAAAACGCAACGTTAGCCTACTACCAGAGAATGTCTAATATCCATAAACGGGCTCTGCTACGACTCTTTAGCCGGCTCGCAAGCCCAAACAAGTGTGTGTGGCGTGCCTGTTGTTTAATTTCCGGTCTAGCTAGATCCGGGGTGGTATTGTATTTTTTATAACGTCAGTGGTTGTTGCAACAGAATGTGAAAAAAACTACAAAGTTTGCTAGGTCAAAAAGAGCGTTAATTGCGCGATAAAAAAATGTACGCCGTCAATTTGGGTTTGCGTTAACGCCGTTAATAACGCGTTTAACTGGCAGCACAAAAATACAAATAAAAAAATTATTAAAGTAACCGAAAATAAAGAGAGTAAAATAATTGTGTTTATAAATATTTAACTGGAGAAAAAGAAATTCAGTTTAGTTCATATATTTTCAATACATCTTTACACCCTGTTATATCCAATGAGATACTGTTTTTGTCTTTGTCTTAATCGTTGGCATATTTTCATATAAAAGGAGCTTTACACACTTATAAGAGCTGAAGATTTGGCGACACACACATTTGATGTTGTCTTGGTTTTGGGTGTTTAAAATGGCCATTTGAACGGATTGTAAATCTAGTTCTTCAAGAAAATGTCAGCAAACCGTAGTAAACTTTAATAAAATAAAACTTAATTTCCCAATAACAAAATTGTGGCTAGGGAAATTGCAGATTGGCTAGTAACTTGGGAAAACCAAAATTTTTAATGTCAGGCCCTGGTCGTATCTCAGCAAATCTTTGATGGATTCACACCAAACTTGCTGTGTGTACTCGGTAACCTCTTCTGAGGATGTATAAAATGTTTTCTGCGTCCTTTGATTGCTTGGCCACCTCATTGCTGCCAAACATGGTATGTTGACTCTGAACCCTCTCCTGAGGATGTCCAAACAATTTGGTGTCATGTGACCACTGAGAGTGGCCACAGGAAGCAAAAACTTGTTTTGGCCAAGAACCTTTGAAGTGTTTGCCTTTATTAAGAGATTCCTTTAGGTGTGTTCGACTGCATGCAGGGCCGGCGGCGCCGACAAGCTGGCTGACTTGAATCTGAGGATGCCATTGGCTTCTTCAAGTCAGCCGGGCTGCAGATGACCCCAACGCTGCATGAAGCCGAACGCACCTATTGTCTCATGACATCTTGGGTGATCCCGTGTGTGACAGATGGTAACGCGTGACACCAGCCGAATTGATGCGACCCCCATTTAGAATTACAGATTATTTTTTTCTCTACTCCTCCTACAAAGTGTGTCCAATCTTCACCAAATTTGGCAGAGATTATCTTCAGACCAAGCCTCACAAAAACTATCACGTGGTTTTTTGATTTTGGAAACCGTTTGCCCGGTACAGCCAATAAAAATGTGCAGGTAAGCCGCCAAACAGAAAGTTGGGTTGTATCTCAGCAAATTTCTGATGGATTCACACCGAACTTGCTGCATGTACTCGGCACCCTCTTCTGAGGATGTCTAAAATGTAAAATAACATTTACATTTATGCATTTAGCGGACGCTTTTAACCAAAGCGACTTCCAAGAGAGAGCTTTACAAAAGAGCATAGGTCACTGATCATAACAACGAGGTAGCCTCAAACATTGCAAGCAGCCAAACATGAAGCATACATTGTGAAAAACCAAATAAGTGCCAAAGGTAAGAACCATATAAGAGCATGCAGTTAAACAAGTTACAATTAAACAACATGAAACCCAAAAAGTGCAAGAGTGTACCTGTAGAAGAACAATCAACAGTAAAATATTTCACAGCGAGTACAAAAGTTTAAATCCGTTATAACTAACCAACAAGAGCAACAAGTCTCTCAATAAGAGTCATTGTGAACCTGGAGGAAACTAACATCAGGTACAGCCAAGCATTCCTAAGTGCCGTTGTACTCCCGGAACAAGTGCGTCTTGAGCCTTTTCTTGAAGGTGGGGAGACAGTCAGTGTCCCTGATGGAGGCGGGGAGCTGATTCCACCACTGGGGGGCCAGACAGGAGAAGAGCTTGTGTTGGGACCGGGCACTCTTGAGCTGTGGGACCACCAGACGGTTGTCAGAAGAAGACCGTAGGTGGCGGGTGGGGGTGTAACGCTGGAGAAGAGATTTGATGTAGTCGGGTGCAGTCCCGTTCACCGCTCGGAAGGTCAGTACCAGAGTCTTGAATCTGATACGGGCCGTGATGGGAAGCGGGGTAACATGGGAGCGTCTGGGTAGATTGAAGACCCGACGGGCCACCGCGTTCTGAATCCTCTGGAGAGGGCGGGTTGCGCATGCTGGGAGACCGGCGAGCAGCGAGTTGCAGTAGTCCAACTTTGAGAGGACAAGTGCTTGGACTAGCAGCTGGGTGGAATGCTCAGACAAGTATCTCCTGATCTTCCGGATAGACCGCAGCAATGTGGGCAGTGAGGGAAAGCTTGTCATCCATGGGCACCCCAAGGTTCCTGGCCGAGGATGAAGGGGTCACCGTAGCCGATCCCTGGGTGAATAAGAGATCGTGGGAGATGGAGGGTTTGGCCGGGATGATGAGGAGTTCTGTTTTGCGAGGTTCAGCTGGAGGTGGTGCTTGGTCATCCAGGCGGAGATGTCTTTGAGGCAGGCCTCAATCCTAGCTGAGATCCCCGGATCAGTCGGGGGGAACGACAGGTACAGCTGCGTGTCATCAGTGTAGCAGTGGTAGGAGAAGCCATGGGAGGTGATGATTGGTCCAAGCGAGGTGGTGTACAGGGAGAAGAGGAGGGGTCCAAGGACGGAGCCCTGTGGGACACCAGCAGGGAGCTGGCGGGGGGCCGACACTTTGCCTCCCCAGGAGACTTGGTAGGATCTTCCTGACAGGTAGGATTGAGATCCACTGAAGTGCAGTGCCAGTGCAAAATAACTCTGCAAAGTTCATATTTGGCAGCTGTCGTTTTTATAATCCAACGGAGTGCAGTCGGCTACTGCGATTGAACTAATGCAATTAACAAAAGCATTTGCAACTAGAGAGGGTACCATTTCTGGGGAAATTGTAGGGTGTGTTTGCTTGCATCGGTTGCAGATGGGTCCGTTTATTAACTGCAATTTTTACAACTGATATTTCTGTATATTTTATATAAAAAATGGCTACTTATTATTTATGAAGATTGCATAGATTTAAAAGCATAGCTTACATTTGGTGCTGCTCATGTACAAAAATTGAAATGTAGCATATCCCTGTACTTACTGTAAGTCACTCTGGATACGGGCGTCTGCTAAATAACTAAATGTAATTATAAAACAATTGGGTTCTATCTAAGCCATATCTATTTAGCTGTTTTTGAATAGACGAGAGACATTCCATGAGTCGGAATACCCCTGGACATCCCAACTCAGACTTTTCACAGCTAATAATAAATCACTCCGCGATGAAACATTCTATAGCGCGTTGATACAATTAAGCAATAACCGTTAATTCTAAGTTCTTATAATTCCAAAAAGTGAGTAGTACGCCTATCGGAAAACAAATATGGAGATACATTTTCCCAAAATAACGTTTGATTTAAACTATGAATCGTCTGATGACGAGAAACAAGATAGGCCTAACACATTCAAGCAGGAGGAGAGTGCATCTGTGTCCAGGTGTGTCTCCTTCAGCGCAGATGATCTGGACTCAATTGAAGGGAGCCGACATGAAGCTAATACGGTGAAGCAAACGTCGTGGGCCATTAACTGTTTTAAAACATGGCTAAGTGAACGGAAGATCCAGATCAATCTAAAAACCATTGCAAAATCTGAATTTGGCGCAATACTGCGGGAACTGTATGCAACCATTA